>NC_047122.1:6340774-6375774 GCF_902500255.1 Thalassophryne amazonica
CTGTGGGCAGGCTTTGAGTGAGCACTGGTCCACCCCTCTCGTCGTTTTTTTTATTGCGAGGAAATGGCGGAATGATTTGGGCTTTGTTCCATCAGAATTTTTTCAGAAACTGTTAGACAGGCAGCTGGAAACCATTTGGAAAACTCACATGGCTTTCGGTGAAAATTTTATGGGCTTCACAGAGATTGCGGAGTGTTACTACTGCTTTAAGGACGGCCCACAATGGCACACGGCGCGCCGCGCTCCGAGCCGCTATCTACAGGCAGAAACCACCATTTCATTTCTAAGCGGATCGGTGGGTGGAGCCGGGACCATCGTGTGCAATTTCTCTGGTTATCACAAGAGCTGGACATCAGCCATTTTCCGGCTGATTTCACTTTTAACAAGAGATTTTGTCATGGAAAGCCGCGCGGAGGCTTCGCGCGTCACGACGGAGCCGCTGATGGCGTGAGACAAAGAACACCTCCGTTTTGGAGTGTTAGAGGACAAGTTGGGACAAGCCTATCTTGGCATTCAGTGGCTTACCAGTCGAGTGAGTACAAGAGAAATTGTGGAGAGCTGGGCATGTCCCAACTTGAGGTGGACATCAGCACTTTTTCAGCACATTCCACTGTGACAGAAGATTTTGCCATGAAAAGAGCTGCAGCGAAATTCATGCCGATGGGTTCTTTATGAAGCTGATGGCGGAACAAAAGCGCCACCGTGTTGAAGCCTCACAGGACATGTTGTGACATGCCCACCTCTTCCACAATTTCTCAGATAATCACACGATGGTCCTGCATCACCACAGCATTCACTTTGGAAATGATCTGGTCATTTCAGCATGTTGATGGTCGCCCGGAGCATGGCTCGTTCTCCACCGTTGTACAGACGTCTTTAAACCGGTTGTACCGCTCCTTAATCTGTGTGATGCCCAGAGGATTGTCACTGAAAGCCGTCTGAATAATCTGAATGGTTTCCACCTGGCTGTCGTCCAGTTTCTGGCAAAATGTGATGCAGTCGCGCTGCTCCAGTCGTTCCACCATTTCCTTGCAAAGAAAAAATGACGAGAGACTGCTTACAAGCAAATGACGCAATCGACAGGCGTGAAAAAATTCATGCATGCGCACGAAGGTTCAAGTTTGGCTCATGCAAGCACACGTGATTCAAATCCATCAGGTTTTTGACAAAAATAAAAAGGTCGGATACTTTTCTAACAGACCGTGTGTGTGTGTGTGTGTGTGTGTGTATATATATATATATTATGTGCGAGGGTCATTTGCCTACTGTGAAATACAGCAGCTTATTACTGTTAAAAGATTACAGTAATGTCCTACTATTTAGTTACAGTAAGCAGCTGCAGTTATCAGAATAGCTGTTTAAGTTGTTTTACAGGCTTTTTTTATGAGACTGCATTAGGCTCCCTCCCATAAACAAGACTGTGAATGTTTAGCTCTTAACTGTTTCTCTGAAATTTAACTTTTTCTTCACTTTAATTATTTATATTGATCTTGCTTCTTTCAAAAAGTTGAAACTGAGGTTTCCCCAAAGTAAACAAAAGTACTTTCGTTCTTGTTCCTGCAGCTCTAAGCAGTGCACCTCCTGTTTCACATGATGCTGCCCCACCCAACTACACCGTCGCAACACAGCTCTTCTCCAGTGATACTCCCACACACCCAAAAAATGACCAACTCACCTGGTATGGTGCCACCCAGGCCTTCTGTCCTACACCTGCCATGTCTCCTGGCATCCAAGTCTTGTCCAGTGGATCCACTGCCGTCTCCACTGGAGAAAACTGTGCCTTCTATAGTGACACAGCTGACCTTTCCAGTGAAAATGATTGTGTTGTCGTAACTGTGTCCACCTTCAGTAACGCTGCAAACTCCATAGCTGGCAACAGTGGCCAAACCAATCCCATCACAAATACAGTTGTTGGTGCAACTGGCTGTGGTGTGTCCTTGATCTCTGAGGCACCTGTCAGCAGTCCATCCAGCACACCCTACAGGTTAAATATCTTTTCTTTCTTTGTTTTTTTTAACTAAATGCTGTCATGTTTCAATGCAACAAAACTGTTACTACAGTGTTTATCTTATCCTCAGCTCGATGAAAAATATTTCACTGTGTGGACATAAGTTTTATTATGTTATCCTACAGAAACTATCTGGACCTGTTTGAAGAAGAATATGATTCTGATGGTCCTGGTTTGCAGGAAGCTATTTCAAGGTCTCTGAATACTGGAACAAGTTGAAAGGTTAGAAGGCAACCACATTATTTACAGAAGCATGTACAGCGTTGACTAGCAAGTATTTCAGTGACTGTATTTCCAAAAGGCTCATGCGTGTCAAGCTGTTATTATAGGTACAACATGATCAGGTTGTGGTGTACACGTAGTGGCATGGTTGAGATGTTGCATCCTTATGGAATGAAACCTTTACAGCAAATTAGTTGGTGTTAATGAGGCTACTTATATCTAACATTAAGTTATTGCCATGACCATTAATACATGTATTTGTATCTTTTTAGTGATACAAGGATAAGTTTACAGGGAATACTAGAGACTATTGCTTCAAGAGTAAACAATGGAGACATTGTACGCTTCAATATAATAAGAAAAAATGTCTGGGATGGAGCATCAAGGGCCATGTGCAGGTCCAATTTCTCACCAGAAAAGAAGATTGATGTCAAGTTCACAGATGATTATGGAATATCAGAGGGTGCCGTTGACAATGGTGGGCCCAACTGAGAGTTTTTCTGGTTGTGCCTATATGAAATCAAGGATAAAATTGGCATCTTTGAAGGCCCACCCAGTGCCAAAGTCCTCACATGCAACTGTAAAGGTGGTTCTTCTTTTCATTTACATTTTTTAATGTTTTTTTTTTCTTAACTGAAAGTTACTCAACTAGACAGTTTGAAGTAAGCCATTATTTTTCAGATTGCCACAATGTAGCACTTAAATGCAATCGGTTTTCAACTGGAACTACTGGGTTAAAGGTCTTACTTAAACCTGTGCAAACAGTGTTCTAGTGAAGAGTAAAATGTTACAAATTTTGGGCTTTAAAGTATAGTCATTCTGGAATGGATGTTAAACCTATCAAAACATTTTTATGACTAAGCTTTCATGTGAATACCCCCCCCCCCCCCCCAATCCACAGCAATGAAAGAAAATAGATACTTCCATGCTGGCCAAATCATGGCAATGTCAATTGGCCATGGGGGACAGAGTCCATGTTTCCTGTCTGTCTTGTATGAGTGTCTTCAAAAAGACCCAGACAGTGTGGCTCTAACCACTGAATGTATTACTGATGTGGAAACAAGGTCCCAGGTGCAGTCGGTAAGGAATTTTAAATGATTGCACTGAGGCACAAATCAGTAATTGGTTGTCATTTGCATGTAGTTAGGCTGTATTTTTAATATTCTTTCCTGTTTTAATATTTACAGATCTTAGAGGCTCAAACACAATCAGAGTTGCCAAATGCAGTGTGTCAGGCAGCCAGTTTAATCAGTCTTGCTGGTCATAATGTCTGTATAACACTTGACAACAAACAAGACACTGCCTTGGACTTGGCTCAGTGGTATATCCTCCAACGGACCCATGCATCCTTTGAAAGGTATGACTATGATGGAAAACATGTATTTGTGGACTGAAATTTACATAAGCGTTAGCTGAAAAATTTTACTGTTTTCCCAAAACTGAAACTATTCCATTTTATCAAATATATTTGTTTCGACTCACTTGGTGAGATTTTCAATGGGTTACATACATAAACTGAGATGACTGTCACTTTAAACAGCATTGAGTATACCAGCATAATGGAATTGTTAAATCTTCTGAATGACTTGCAGAATGAGTTTATTAGGGGAACTTTGGCTGTATTTAAGGGCCACTCTGGAGAACCAGTGCCTCATTGTGTTTCGGTGTGTAGGATTTAGTGTCATCCAGTGGTGAAGATGCACATTGTAACAAACTGAAAACAACTTGCATATCTTCCCCTTTTCAAGCAGTGGCTATCAGATTTGATCATGCTCCCAAGTGAATCGTTTTAGTTTTTCAGAAATTATATATTTACAGTGTTTCCCAGATGCTTACTTTTTTAAACTTGTTTGCTGGTGCTGTGACATATTTCAAAGTTAATATTTTAAAAAATACTGCATTACCCCCTGTTACAAGTTATTCCTGTATACTGATCTGAACGTGGTACGGTCTCACTCCAGAGCAGAAGGTGGTGGTAATACCCCATTAAGATAGACGCCAGCTGCTGTAGAACAAAAAGATCTGAATGAGAGTATTCGCTAGTGCTCCATGTTGCTGTAGCCACGACATGACCAAGCTGCCTTGTTCCCTGGATGGAAACCACCCAGGCAGACAACCAGTCCATCTCCATATCTCTAAAACAACATCAATCTACTGTAGCCAGGTGAAAAAGGGGCATCCCCTTAGCTCTCTGCATGACTTCACCCATAGAGTCATTTTGAAGACCTAAATTTTCTGCTCTGGGAACCTTACTCAGCATTTGCATAAAACATGTATTTTGGTGCTGCCTAGCAGATGGCATAGTGACCACTTGTCGCCGTAAACTACCCAGATTGATTGATTGAAAATGATTAATAGCTGGTTGCTTTTCTTCCAGCTCTTGTAGCTAATGTGACCAAGGAGCTAAAGGTAGATTTCACAGTTCTGTCTTGCACTGCATCAGTTGGGCAGTGCAGTCTCATTTGAGGGCGGGTGCTAAAGGGTTAAAATATGACACAGTAGTCTTACATCTGGGGACAGCCCTCATATGTCCCCATCAGAAACGTGGCACTTCCTGAGTTTTTGGGCAAATTACATGCAAACAAAGTGAAAATTGAAAGAATGATGATGCAGTGGAAATCAGACGTGTTGCAGGTTTGTTTGTGACCCGGAGCTCAAACATGTCAAGGCGGTTGTGCGGGTGACAGACGACAGCTACTCTGTCAAGATGTATAGGCTAAAACTTACCAACACAAGCTCTTCAATTTGTCTAGTCTTCCCTTCTCCACTGGGAACAACAACAAAAAAAACCTGCACTTTTTGTGACTGCTTTGGTGAGTGCTGCCAAAAACAAAACAGTACACCATCTTTCTGTGTGAAGCGATGCTGTGTTTGTGTTGCACAATGGCAGGCTGTCCCCAGAAGTGGGCACATCCCGCCATATCATGCAGAAGTTTAAACAAGACTGCACCGCCCTATTGTTTCATTGTGGTTCTAAGGTTCTGATGGCCCTTTAGAAGAGTCATTCATTAATTTCCATATTACTGCTTTCCTCAGTGATGTGACTCGTGTATTTGCTGTTGTTGCTATTTCTAGGTTCAGAGAAGGCTTAAAGTCCTTATGTGTCTTAGATGCTCTCCAGAAATACCCTCAACAGTTAAAAGGACTCTTTGTGAAGACTGAAAAGCCATTAACTGCAAGTGATGTGGAAAACCTGTTTGACATTGTTCATGCGGAAAAGTGGAGCAATGCATTTGAACAGGAATGCTGCACCCTTGCATTCTGGCAGGACTATCTTCAGGATGCTGAATGTAAGTTACCTGTGGCTACCACCTCCATACTGAATTTTAAAATAAAATGGAAATGGGTTGCACAGACTAGTATTTGGTGTTCTTCCCAGTCTACTCTTCAAATACATAAGTACATTTGTGTGATGTTTAAAGACAAACAGTGCCCTGTTCTTGCCACACTATTGTTTATTAATTCTCTTTGCTGTTATAAGGGTGTCTGTTTTGTGTGTGTGTGTGTGTGTGTGTGTGTGTGTGTGTGTGTGTGTGTGTGTGTGTGTGTGTGTGTGTGTGTGTGTGTGTGTGTGTGTGTGTGTGTGTGTGTGTGTGTGTGGGGGGGGGTGTTCTGTAAAAATAAACCATTCTGAGTCTTGTCATGTATGATCTGTTCATTAAAATAGAGCTGCAAGCAGCGATTTAGGGTGTCAAGCAGGAGGCCCTTAATGTCAAATGACCTCAAATTTATGCGGCCCTCACAATGGAGCACCGTGATCCAGTACAGTTGTGTTCAAAGTAATAGCATTGTGTTTAAAAAAAACAAAACTAAAGCTCAAATTCCTTATAATTCATTTCTACACACCCAAATGCATTGGGAATACTGTACATTTGAATTACTTCTCAGAAAGTAGGGGGAGGATTAGGATGTTCAAAAAATAGCAGTGTCTGCATTGTATTTGACCATCTCCAACATCTACTGTATAAACTGAAAAATGATTAATTTTTCCAGTGAATGACTGAACTAATATGTAGTTGTATAACCACTGTTTCTGAGAACTGCTTCACAACTGTGTTGCATGGAGTTGACCAACGTCTGGCACCTGTGAGCAGATATTTCAGGACAATTGGACTACATTCTACAATTTCTCTGCATTTCTTAGGGCCCCTTCACACACAGTGCGAATTTGGTCGATTTGCATGTAAAGTGCACATGAAGCAGGAATTGTATGCAAAATGTGTAGAATTGTACCTGCTTCTAAGGCCTCATACACCTGTTGCTGCAACTATTTGCACACGCCAGCGGCTATAAAAGGCATAGGTATTAAAGGCACTGCGCTGCGGTGGTTTGAATCATATTTGTCTAATAGATTACAATTTGTTCATGTAAATGGGGAATCTTCTTCACAGACTAAAGTTAATTATGGAGTTCCACAAGGTTCTGTGCTAGGACCAATTTTATTCACTTTATACATGCTTCCCTTAGGCAGTATTATTAGATGGTATTGCTTAAATTTTCATTGTTACGCAGATGATACCCAGCTTTATCTATCCATGAAGCCAGAGGACACACACCAATTAGCTAAACTGCAGGATTGTCTTACAGACATAAAGACATGGATGACCTCTAATTTCCTGCTTTTAAACTCAGATAAAACTGAAGTTATTGTACTTGGCCCCACAAATCTTAGAAACATGGTGTCTAACCAGATCCTTACTCTGGATAGCATTACCCTGACCTCTAGTAATACTGTGAGAAATCTTGGAGTCATTTTTGATCAGGATATGTCATTCAAAGCGCATATTAAACAAATATGTAGGACTGCTTTTTTGCATTTACGCAATATCTCTAAAATCAGAAAGGTCTTGTCTCAGAGTGATGCTGAAAAACTAATTCATGCATTTATTTCCTCTAGGCTGGACTATTGTAATTCATTATTATCAGGTTGTCCTAAAAGTTCCCTAAAAAGCCTTCAGTTAATTCAAAATGCTGCAGCTAGAGTACTGACGGGGACTAGAAGGAGAGAGCATATCAATCAATCAATCAACTTTTTTCTTATATAGCGCCAAATCACAACAAACAGTTGCCCCAAGGCGCTCCATATTGTAAGGCAAGGCCATACAATAATTATGAAAAACCCCAACGGTCAAAACGACCCCCTATGAGCAAGCACTTGGCAACAGTGGGAAGGAAAAACTCCCTTTTAACAGGAAGAAACCTCCAGCAGAACCAGGCTCAGGGAGGGGCAGTCTTCTGCTGAGACTGGTTGGGGCTGAGGGAAAAAACCAGGAAAAAGACATGCCGTGAAGGGGGGCAGAGATCGATCACTAATGATTAAATGCAGAGTGATGCATACGGAGCAAAAAGAGAAAGAAACAGTGCATTATGGGAACCCCCCCACAATCTACGTCTAAAGCAGCATAACCAAGGGATGGTCCAGGGTCACCCGATCCAGCCCTAACTATAAGTCTTAGCGAAAAGGAAAGTTTTAAGCCTAATCTTAAAAGTAGAGAGGGTATCTGTCTCCCTGATCTGAATTGGGAGCTGGTTCCACAGGAGAGGAGCCTGAAAGCTGAAGGCTCTGCCTCCCATTCTACTCTTACAAACCCTAGGAACTACAAGTAAACCCGCAGTCTGAGAGCGAAGCGCTCTAATGGGGTAATATGGTACTACGAGGTCCCTAAGATAAGATGGGACCTGATTATTCAAAACCTTATAAGTAAGAAGAAGAATTTTAAATTCTATTCTAGAATTAACAGGAAGCCAATGACGAGAGGCCAACACGGGTGAGATATGCTCTCCTGCTAGTCCCCGTCAGTACTCTAGCTGCAGCATTCTGAACCAACTGAAGGCTTTTTAGGGAACTTTTAGGACAACCTGATAATAATGAATTACAATAGTCCAGCCTAGAGGAAATAAATGCATTAATTAGTTTTTCAGCATCACTCTGAGACAAGACCTTTCTGATTTTAGAGATATTGCGTAAATGCAAAAAGGCAGTCCTACATATTTGTTTAATATGCGCTTTGAATGACATATCCTGATCAAAAATGACTCCAAGATTTCTCACAGTATTACTAGAGATCAGGGAAATGCCATCCAGAGTAACGATCTGGTTAGACACCATGCTTCTAAGATTTGTGGGGCCAAGTACAATAACTTCAGTTTTATCTGAGTTTAAAAGCAGGAAATTAGAGGTCATCCATGTCTTTATGTCTGTAAGACAATCCTGCAGTTTAGCTAATTGGTGTGTATCCTCTGGCTTCATGGATAGATAAAGCTGGGTATCATCTGCGTAACAATGAAAATTTAAGCAATACCGTCTAATAATACTGCCTAAGGGAAGCATGTATAAAGTGAATAAAATTGGTCCTAGCACAGAACCTTGTGGAACTCCATAATTAACTTTAGTCTGTGAAGAAGATTCCCCATTTACATGAACAAATTGTAATCTATTAGACAAATATGATTCAAACCACTGCAGCGCAGTGCCTTTAATACCTATGACATGCTCTAATCTCTGTAATAAAATTTTATGGTCAACAGTATCAAAAGCAGCACTGAGGTCCAACAGAACAAGCACAGAGATGAGTCCACTGTCCGAAGCCATAAGAAGATCATTTGTAACCTTCACTAATGCTGTTTCTGTACTATGAAACTCTTCAAATAGACCATTCCTCTGCAGGTGATCAGTTAGCTGTTTAACAACTACCCTCTCAAGAATCTTTGAGAGAAAAGGAAGGTTGGAAATTGGCCTATAATTAGCTAAGATAGCTGGGTCAAGTGATGGCTTTTTAAGTAATGGTTTAATTACTGCCACCTTAAAGGCCTGTGGTACATAACCAACTAACAAAGATAGATTGATCATATTTAAGATTGAAGCAATAAATAATGGTAGGACTTCCTTGAGCAGCCTGGCAGGAATGGGGTCCAATAAACATGCCGATGGTTTGGACGAAGCAACCAATGAAAATAACTCAGACAGAACAACCGGAGAGAAAGAGTCTAACCAAATACCGGCATCACTGAAAGCAGCCAAAGATAACGATACATCTTTGGGATGGTTATGAGTAATTTTTTCTCTAATAGTCAAAATCTTGTTAGCAAAGAAAGTCATGAAGTCATTACTAGTTAAAGTTAATGGAATACTCAGCTCAATAGAGCTCTGACTCTTTGTCAGCCTGGCTACAGTGCTGAAAAGAAACCTGAGGTTATTCTTATTTTCTTCAATTAGTGATGAGTAGAAAGATGTCCTAGCTTTACGGAGGGCTTTTTTATAGAGCAACAAACTCTTTTTCCAGGCTAAGTGAAGATCTTCTAAATTAGTGAGACGCCATTTCCTCTCCAACTTACGGGTTATCTGCTTTAAGCTATGAGTCTGTGAGTTATACCACGGAGTCAGACACTTCTGATTTAAAGCTCTCTTTTTCAGAGGAGCTACAGCATCCAAAGTTGTCTTCAAAGAGGATGTAAAACTATTGACGAGATACTCTAACTCCCTTACAGAGTTTAGGTAGCTACTCTGCTCTGTGTTGGTATATGACATTAGAGAACATAACGAAGGAATCATATCCTTAAACCTAGTTACAGCGCTTTCTGAAAGACTTCTAGTGTAATGAAACTTATTCCCCACTGCAGGGTAGTCCATCAGAGTAAATGTAAATGTTATTAAAAAATGATCAGACAGAAGGGAGTTTTCAGGGAATACTGTTAAGTCTTCTATTTCCATACCATAAGTCAGAGCAAGATCTAAGATATGATTAAAGTGGTGGGTGGACTCATTTACTTTTTGAGCAAAGCCGATAGAGTCCAATAATAGATTAAATGCAGTGTTGAGGCTGTCATTCTCAGCATCTGTGTGGATGTTAAAATCGCCCACTATAATTATCTTATCTGAGCTAAGCACTAAGTCAGACAAAAGGTCTGAAAATTCACAGAGAAACTCACAGTAACGACCAGGTGGACGATAGATAATAACAAATAAAACTGGTTTTTGGGACTTCCAATTTGGATGGACAAGACTAAGAGACAAGCTTTCAAATGAATTAAAGCTCTGTCTAGGTTTTTGATTAATTAATAAGCTGGAATGGAAGATTGCTGCTAATCCTCCGCCCCGGCCCGTGCTACGAGCATTCTGACAGTTAGTGTGACTCGGGGGTGTTGACTCATTTAAACTAACATATTCATCCTGCTGTAACCAGGTTTCTGTTAGGCAGAATAAATCAATACGTTGATCAATTATTATATCATTTACCAACAGGGACTTAGAAGAGAGAGACCTAATGTTTAATAGACCACATTTAACTGTTTTAGTCTGTGGTGCAATTGAAGGTGCTATATTATTTTTTCTTTTTGAATTTTTATGCTTAAATAGATTTTTGCTGGTTATTGGTGGTCTGGGAGCAGGCACCGTCTCTACGGGGATGGGGTAATGAGGGGATGGCAGGGGGAGAGAAGCTGCAGAGAGGTGTATAAGACCACAGCTCTGCCTCCTGGTCCCAACGCTGGACAGTCACAGTTTGGAGGATCCAAGAAAATTGGCCAGATTTCTAGAAATGAGAGCTGCTCCATCTAAAGTGGGATGGATGCCGTCTCTCCTAACAAGACCAGGTTTTCCCCAGAAGCTTTGCCAATTATCAATGAAGCCCACCTCATTTTTTGGACACCACTCAGACAGCCAGCAATTCAAGGAGAACATGCGGCTAAACATGTCACTCCCGGTCTGATTGGGGAGGGGCCCAGAGAAAACAACAGAGTCCGACATTGTTTTTGCAAAGTTACACACCGATTTAATGTTAATTTTAGTGACCTCCGATTGGCGTAACCGAGTGTCATTACTGCCGACGTGAATTACAATCTTACCAAATTTACGCTTAGCCTTAGCCAGCAATTTCAAATGTCCTTCGATGTCGCCTGCTCTGGCCCCCGGAAGACAACTGACTATGGTTGCTGGTGTCGCTAACTTCACATTTCTCAAAACAGAGTCGCCAATAACCAGAGTTTGATCCTCGGCGAGTGTATCGTCGAGTGGGGAAAAACGGTTAGAGATGTGAACGGGTTGACGGTGTACACGGGGCTTCTGTTTAGGGCTACGCTTCCTCCTCACAGTCACCCAGTCGGCCTGCTTTCCCGACTGCCCAGGATCTGCCAGGGGGGAACTAGCGGCGGCTAAACTACCTTGGTCCGCACCGACTACAGGGGCCAGGCTAGCTGTAGAATTTTCCACGGTGCGGAGCCGAGTCTCCAATTCGCCCAGCCTGGCCTCCAAAGCTACGAATAAGCTACACTTATTACAAGTACCGTTACTGCTAAAGGAGGCCGAGGAATAACTAAACATTTCACACCCAGAGCAGAAAAGTACGGGAGAGACGGGAGAAGCCGCCATGCTAAATCGGCTAAGAGCTAGTAGCTACGCAACCTAGCGGATTCCTAAAAACACACAAAGTGAATAATGTGTAAATAATTTAGAGGTGATTCAGCAGGAGTGCCCCAATCAAGGCACCAAACAGGCTATGAAGCAGCACAGGCAACGCACGACAACAGCGAGCGCACGACAACAGCGAACGCACGACAACGGTGCTAAAATAAAATAAAAATCAGCAAAACACGCTGTGGAGCAGCACAGATAACGCACGACAACAGTGCTAAAAGAGAAAAAAAAATAAATAAATAAAAAAATAAATAAATAAATAAATAAAAACGAAAGCGTTAGCAAGCTAGTTAGCTTGCCAACGCTGATAAAAGTTAGCTGATAAAAGTGCTCCGTCGCGATGTTTCGACCGTTAGAGGTCTTCCTTAGGCATTGGAGCACAGTAAAAAAGTTAAAAAAAAAAAAAAAAAAAGTAAAAAAGTCTTGAAAAAGACTGTTAATTCAAGTCCAAAGCAGCAGGTAGCAGTCTCTGTGTAAACAGTCCCAACAGAGAGCCAAAATTCTGATGCCCATTCTGATGCATATCTCACCCATATTGGCCTCTCTTCATTGGCTTCCTGTTAATTCTAGAATAGAATTTAAAATTCTTCTTCTTACTTATAAGGTTTTGAATAATCAGGTCCCATCTTATCTTAGGGACCTCGTAGTACCATATCACCCCAATAGAGCGCTTCGCTCTCAGACTGCAGGCTTACTTGTAGTTCCTAGGGTTTGTAAGAGTAGAAGGGGAGGCAGAGCCTTCAGCTTTCAGGCTCCTCTCCTGTGGAACCAGCTCCCAATTCGGATCAGGGAGACAGACACCCTCTCTACTTTTAAGATTAGGCTTAAAACTTTCCTTTTTGCTAAAGCTTATAGTTAGGGCTGGATCAGGTGACCCTGAACCATCCCTTAGTTATGCTGCTATAGATGTAGACTGCCTGGGGGTTCCCATGATGCACTGTTTCTTTCTCTTTTTGCTCTGTATGCACCACTCTGCATTTAATCATTAGTGATCGATCTCTGCTCCCCTCCACAGCATGTCTTTTTCCTGGTTCTCTCCCTCAGGCCCAACCAGTCCCAGCAGAAGACTGCCCCTCCCTGAGCCTGGTTCTGCTGGAGGTTTCTTCCTGTTAAAAGGGAGTTTTTCCTTCCCACTGTAGCCAAGTGCTTGCTCACAGGGGGTCGTTTTGACCGTTGGGGTTTTACATAATTATTGTATGGCCTTGCCATACAATATAAAGCGTCTTGGGGCAACTGTTTGTTGTGATTTGGCGCTATATAAAAAAATTGATTGATTGATTGATTGATAAGACGGAGTGTGCGCTGTGCAAGCCCATCGAACCCTCTCGCGGCAGGTTCTGCCAAATTCCAGCTGACACACATGAACATCTAACACCGCTTGCATGGCACTTGGATAATGTGTGGCCAACGAACTATTAACACGACAACAGTCAGCAGATAATCACTGTCGTGCTGGTAGTGAAATTTGTATAAGTGCCCCACGAGTGTGGTTCTGGTATGTGTGCACGCTAAACTGACAGGTGTGGCTGCAGACAGAAGCGGCTGTGGAGATCTGTGGTTCTGAACAACACGTGCTGTGTTTGGATGGACATGGACTAACAACTGCCCACTGTGATGCGCGTGTCTGGCTGGACACCACCAGAAGATGTGGACATGAGACGAGTGAACTGCTTCTCATTCATGTAATTTCATGACTGTAATTCAGTGACCATGGGTCATCTACAGAGGAAAAGACGGACAATATTTGTATTGCCCACTTGATAAATGCGGTGTTTTTATATGGTTTTATACAGGACAGAGATGTTAGCTCAGTGGTAAAGTTTCTGTCTGGCAATCAGAGCTTTTGTAAATTGCAGGTTCAAATCCTTTGGGTGGCATGTGTGTGTGTATGTGTGTTTTTTATATATAATTTTTTTTCATAGCAGCTGCGTGATGTGGTTACACATACTCCAGCTGCTTGCACTGTGTTCCCATTGCGACGGTGTCATGCACGAAATCGTCGCAGCACAGTCGTTAACACCTTCCTGGCAGCTCAATGTTTTCATAGTTCACTTAGCTGTTCCGCCATGATTCGCCCTGATTTGTACTATGTGGGAACGGGCCCTTAGATTTTCAGAGACAAACACACAACAACTAGCATGTATAACATTTGCTGCCTTAGTTCTGAAGTTCCACCTTAAGAGTTGTTTTGTGTTTTTTTTTTTTTTTTTTGAACACCCTATTATTCCTTCACTTTCTGTAAAGTACTAACAAATTCAATTTTTTTTTAAATGTTTTGATTTGGAACAGAATGTGCAGTGTTCACAATGCATGTGTGTATGGAAATAAAAGCCATTACGATTTTGAGCTTTACTTCTTTAAAAACTTTTACTCTGTTACAATGTTATGAGAATTCCCCCAGGCAGAATACATGCACTACAGTAGGAGAAGTAAGAGAACTGGATTTGACCAGATGTAGATTAACTAGATGGAGACAGGTGAGGGTTGAGAGCTGAGGGAGCCAGTGAGCTGGAAATCTGTGAACAGAAAGAGATTATTCCTCCTCACCAAATATGCAGTCTGAGTTGTTTCTCTGTCAAACAGACAATCCTCTTCACTTTAATTTGGTGAAAATCTGTTAAGTAGTTTTAACGTAATCCTTCAAAGCCTGTATAAAATGAAATCTTGATCCAGGATCCGGATCACCTCCAAAATTTAATGGCGTCTTCCATGACCTAATATCTATTTGTGGTGAAACGTTTGTCAAACGTGTAGTAGTTTTGACGTAATCCTGCTGACAGACAGACTGACAAATAAGTGCCAGCGATTTTAGTACGTCCTTGGCGGACATAAGTTTACTCAGTAATTCAACAGGCTGGGTATGGCTGCGGTAACAACAGGAAATCAAAATACATGGCAGACAAAATCCTTGAAGGCTCAGGAAAAACTCACATTCAGGACAACATGGTCAAAGACAGGACAATAATAAACAGGCCAAGATCCAAAAACCAAGAAGTCAGATAAGGAACACTGGCAAGAAGGCTACAAATTTTATAAACTTGATACAAACTATATTAATTACAAGTTTTCTAATTTAAGAAACTTGTGTTTAACTTCAGAATATACAGTAATCAGAAATTGATCTTGAGGTTTAAAATTTTTTTTAAGGATTTTCACTGCTGTGTATAAATTGGTAGTTGTGATGTTCCTCTGACACATTTCTGCACTCTCTTCCGTGTTTTGGCCTGGATGCCTTGTTTCTATTGGACATGTGAAGATGCTTCACAGTGTGCAGTAATGAAAATTGAATTGAACTTTGACCGGGGTGAGTTTGATTTTTTTGCGAAACTTCTCATTGAAAGTAACGGGTTTTAGAGTGATGCGCACCACATTTGCACTCTTGGTATGAAAGGCCCTTTACAATCTAGCGCTGATTCACAGTAGAGGGTGTATTAAGAAGACTGAGGATAAATCAGAACAGTGACAGTAGCTGTGTAGAGAAAATGGGTACTCAATTAGTGAACCTCTGAGGCACGGAGAGAGAGGTTGCACCATAGCACTATTATTTTGAACACAACTGTAAAATTTGGCTTTAATACACCAAAGCCTTGCTGAGAATGCTTTAAGGTAGGTTGTTAGTCACATCCATGTGAAAATGACAATCTTCCTAAAGTTTTGACGAGGCAACTGGACTTCTTGTTTAGCTGCCAAATGTTTCAGCACGCATCATCAGTCTGGGGTAATATAGGTGTTACATAACCAGTAATTGTTCTTGCCCTAGGTTTGTAGTAGATGTAATTTCATTGTTTATTTCACAATTGAAAAAACATTCTTCTGGAAGAAATCCTGATTTTCTTCACTGGCTGCGACAACATTCCTGCGCTTCGCTTTTCCCCAAAACCAAGGCTTGAGGTCATCTCTCATTCTCAATTCCCAGTTGCCAACACTTGTGAAAATATTCTGCGTATACCTATCCATGCAGAATACAGTGCTTTCCAATCTGATACGGATTTTGCAATCCGCAATTCACCAGGGTTTGGAAGGGCTTGAGAGGACAAATTGTGATTGAGTTCAGTGCAGCAGATGCTGTTTTTGCTTGTTTTGTTTTTAGGCTTTTTTTTTTTTTAAGTTGGTGCCATGTAGGCCAGTGAAACATTTTAACATTCCTTCTATACATGTTTAACAGTGTGGCATTGCTACATTTTCAAGTTAAACATTCAGATTTTGTCCACTTTATTGTGTGCAGTGTTACAGGATGTGGCAACTCGAAGAACCAGTGCATGTTTCCAGACATCTTATGTGGAATTGCTGGATTTGTTTAGTGCAGTGTTGACATGAGTATTATAAGTAGCATGCCAGATGTGTTTAATGTAAAGGCACAAAGGTTTGCACACAGAGATTTTATTCGTGTGTGTGTGTGTACAGTACCTTGAAAAAGAATTCATGCATTTTAATGTTTATGAAATTTCAGATACAAAAAGTTTTCTCAATATAAAAAAATTTCTAAAGTTATCTTCCTTGAACTCAAAGCAAATCTCTACAATTTGATATAAATTAATTAATATTTTTTGCATAACCACTCTTAGCTTTCACCAAAACAGATCAGATCTAGGCTTGCATCTTAATGTACCTTCTGGTAATTTGTAGCTAAACTTTCAGGTCTTCGTTTTAAGAAACTCCTCCTCTATACCACTTCATCATGAAGTTGTATAACTGGTGATACAAAATACAAAGTTTGCACAATTTTTTTTAGTCACAGCCACAGAAGCCTGTAACTTCTTCTGGGTTCTCTTGGTGGCTTTCCTCACTCTTCTCCTTCTTGCACAGCCAGTCAGTTTTTGAGAACTGTCTACTCCATGTAGATTTACCATAAAGTGCCATACTGTTTTGTATTTCTTTGTAAATTATGTAAATGGTCTAAGACCGATTCAGTAACTTTGAAATGTTCATGTATTCATCGCCCAACTTGTCTGAAGAAAACTGACAATAAAACTGATTTACAGGTATTATGCCAAAGCGTAGCATTGCTTATGCAACCTGTCATTTTGGCTTTTATATTTTTAATTTGTTTATATGAAATTGTAGCAATTTGCTTTGAGTTTAAGGAAGTTAATTTTAGATTTTTGTTCATATATATTGAAAAGCCTGTTTATTTTTGTGTTTGAAATGCCATGAACAAATTAAAATGCATAAAATACGGAAAGCCAGAATACTTTATCAAGGCCCTGTGTATATATTGTGTCAAGCCCCCACTTTTTTTTTTCCTCAGTGGATATGGCTTGCAAGTAAACCCAGAAAACTGCATTTTATGAATTCAGATTTGTAGTAGTGATTTACACATCTACCCCACTGAAGCACTGATTTTTGTTATTCCCATTTTGCACAAAGATTTATATTATGTTTTTTTTTTTTTTGTGAGTTCAGACATGTTGCCATTGTTCATGGTTTGAGAACTGAGTGTCAACATGGTGTTGGCTGGTTGCAGTGACTTTTTATATGCTGAAATGGTTTGTATTTTTGAAAGTTTCCAAAATAAAAAATATATTGTTCCATAACTGTACATGTGCTTAATGAAAATGCAGCAGTTGTGATGTAAGATGTTAAATAACATGCATCTCTCTTAAATGTAGTGTATTCTGCGACAGCTGAATAATTATGCCTTTTATGCCATGAAAAGTATTTACTGGTAGATAAGTGGCTAATTTATCTTGTACCTTTTCAGATCTTGTAGAAAGGATACTGCTTTTTTCCATTTAGAATGCAAGATGCATACATTAAAAAAAATCAAATACTCTGAACATATTTTTAATCAAAAATTTTAATCAATATTGCTCAGTCACAGTATATGACAAATTACATGTTGGGTTTTTTACAAAAAATATTTGATACCCAAGACTTGCTGAAAATGCATGGTCCCCACCTTCATCCTACACTATGCCTTTAAAAATCTAATGCACTTTTTTTTCTTACTTATTAGGGTGGTACTTATGTTGCCAAGTTTTGAAATTTAATACTCTGATCCCCTGAATAGGTTCCAGTTGATGAAAAAAAAAAAAACATGCTTGTAAAACTATACATTTTTAGAGGTAGCTCAAAAGCTTTGAAATTTTTCTATTTTATGCTATATAACGCTATACAAACTGGATCTTAATGGTGCCCTAACCCATCCTAAATAACATATCAAAAGTCCTGATGCATCCTCCAGGTGCTCACTTCGAAGTTCAAGATGATCTCCACAGGTGATTTTCAAGCTTTAGTTTGTATGAAAATGTCAAAATGTCATTGCCTTTGAACTACCTCTAAAAATTAATTTATTACACACAAAATTTTAAACAGCATGTTTTCTCATCAGTTGGAACCTATTCAGGGGGGTTAGAGTATGAAATTCAAAACTTTGCAAAATAAGGACCACCGTAATACTAGTCAATTATCAAGTTACAAAATTATGGTAATTAAGATTGTTAGTGTACTGCCCAGTACAGGGAAAGACATATTTGCATTTTATTACACAATTGCAAAACCTGATTAAATATAACTTTAAAAATGTGAGACCAGTGATAAGACCTTCACCCAAATGATTGACATCTGGCTGACCTTGCCATGGAATTTCTGGAATATTTTTGATGCTTTGGCATTTTGCACTTTGACAACAGCAAAAAGCATATTAAATATGGCTCCAGGGTTTTCACTGTGCTGTACATGTTAACATTTCTAAGTGATTACAACTAAAAATACAGGTGTTGAACACTTTACAAACATTGCTAACTTTAAAAATAATCTTGTAATTGGCTATATAACAGTTCTTTCAAATACAACACCCACCTTTTTTCTCATTTAATCTGTTGCAGTGTTAAAATATTATACTTCTGTTATATAGTTGGGATGATAGGTTTTTTTTAATAACTGAGGAAAAAAAATATGAATTGAGTGTGTAAACTGTATCACCAACTCTGAATCTAACATTAAGTCTGCTACAAAATTACTGTGTATATGTTGCAAGGAGATGACAAGCTGTGAGAAAAAGCTCTATGCCATGATTTCCACTTTCCATTGTCCTCAAACTGTGATTATTCCATTGAACTATGAACTCTTCCACCGATCGGTTGATTCTGGGAAGATAAATATGGTGTAGTGCCCTTATGTGAAGTGGGTCGGTGCCGTCCAAAATACCAACATTTTCCATAAACAAAAAAAGATCTTTAAAATATGCTGACACAACCCTGTTCAATTCACCCCAGTGTCTTTCAATTCTCTGATTGTGAACACTACGCCCAACCATGAAGCTTCCTCTGTTTTCCCCACGATTAGTAATCATAAATCGTGCAGTTTCAATGTTCTCACTACCTGCATCACCCTGGACACGATGGGGCAGTCCAAAGTAATTAACAGCATCCTGGAAAAGTTGCAAAGCAGTGGAAGCTCGGTTGTCTGAACATCTCCTCAGGTATGTGATGCAGCGGCTGAATCCATCCACTCCTCCGTGATAAACAAATCCACATGGATTTAATTTGTGATTTGTGTCAATGTGCCTGGAATAGTAGGAAATGAATTCAAAGACTTGATTACCTTTTGCTTCTCGCAATACATGTAAAATTATTTCTTTTATAAATTGCAGTGCAAATTTAAACTATACACTAAAAGTGACTAAATATTAGATACAAAGGCCTCGTCTCCAACCCAGTGTAAAGAAGCACAGTCCAAGTCATTTTCACACACAGTAACCACATCATATAAGGAGCAAGTATAATTGCACTCATTTCTAGGTGCCGAATAGAGTTTTTTATGCCATTTACATAGAGCACCATGTAAATGTGTCACACAGCAGGGTTTACAATGCATGGGCACTGTGTGAATTATCAACTGAAACTACAATGGAACTGAATTTTTAAACGATAGTACAAACTAACGGAAAAATACAAAACTAATAACTCTAGTTTGGACCATATTTTACACAGGTTGCTTGTAACAGCAACAGAGTCCTCTGACTGGTTTATTTCATCTTATGCCCCAAAATGAGCAATGACTAATTGACTTTATATGGCCCCTTTGGAACCTGCACCGTAAATTGTGCTCAGATAAAATAGCCTAAATAGCAAAAGAAAGCTGGACTCCCCAAATCCACTTGTGCTCTAGATCTTGGACTATGTGCTATAAATTGTGAAGATAGGGCAGAAATTGTGGAAAACTGATGGCATCAAGTACAAAATTGTAAATGTGTTTAGAAGCAACACACACAAAAAGGACACATAAACACTGAACTACATACCACACTTGATTTGGAGCAGACACATGATAAACTCTCCTTTGAATTGCTCTTCGTCCCCTTAATGTCCTTCCTACTGGGTCTATATTATTCTTAGTCGTTTTCGAACTCGCCATCTTTGAACTCGAATCCCTCTTCCTCTTAAGCTGCCAGCAACGTAGGTCTCTCCTGACCCAGGTGTATGTCGCAGGATCTCAGCAATGAGATTATCAAGATTTTCATTAGAATTGGTGTTGAAATTTCCATAGTCCAGTAAACCCAGTCTTATTCTGTGGTTGTACAGTGTTCGAACATTGACATACAACACTCGGGATATACCCATCCAAGTAAAACCCAGATCTCGCATGTGAATCAGTTGGGATGCTTGCATTGTGTACCTTTTAAAAAAAATAAAACATAGAAAAGACAGCTATAAATATTTTGCATTTGCAAAATCTTACAACCTTTCATTCCTTATATATTTTCAAAAGCTGTTTTATTATACTCCCCCTCTAGCTGCCACCTTATCATGGTGGGGGAGTTTGCGTACCCGGATGATCCTAGGAGCTATGTTGTCGGGGGCTTTGTGCCCCTTGTAGGGTCTCCCAAGGCAAACAGGTCCTAGGTGACGGGTCAGACTAAGGGCAGTTCAGAACCTCCATGACCAGTAAAAAATCAAGGACTGAGACGTCGCCCAGTATGGCGGAGCCGGGGCTCCACCCTGGAGCCAGGCCTGGGGTTGGGGCTCGCGTGCGAGCGCCTGGTGGGCAGGCCTCAGCCCATGGGGCCCGGCCGGGCTCAGCCTGAAAGAGCGACATGGGCCAGCCCTGCTGTGTGTTCACCACCTGCAGAGGGGGCCATGGGGGTCGGGTGCAGAGAGGATTGGGTGGCGGTCGAGGGCGGGTGGCCCAGCGGCCCGGTCCATGCTCACAGCCCCTGGCTGTTGGGACGTGGAGCCTGAGCTTGTGCGGGAGGTTGAGAGATACCGACTAGAGATAGTCGGGCTCACCTCCACTCACAGCTTGGGCTCTGGTACCCAACTCCTGGAGAGGGGCTGGATGCTTCATTTTTCTGGCGTTGCCCACGGGGAGAGGCGGAGAACTGGGGTCGCATTGCTTATTGCTCCCCAGCTCAGTCGCCATGTGTTGGAGTTCACTCCAGTGAACGAGAGGGTCGCGTCCCTGCACCTTCGGGTCGGGGACAGGTCTCTCACCGTTGTCTCGGCCTACGGGCAGAGCGGCAGTGCGGAGTACCCGACCTTCTTGGAGTCCCTGGGAGGGGTACTAGATAGCGCTCCGACTTGGGACTCCATTGTTCTCCTGGGGGATTTCAATGCCCACGTGGGCAGTGACAGTGAGACCTGGAGGGGGGTGATCGGGAAGCACGGCCTCCCCGATCTGAACTCGAGTGGTGTTCAGTTGTTGGACTTCTGTGCTAGTCACAGTTTGTCCATCACGAACACCATGTTCGAGCACAAGGGTGTCCATAAGTGCACGTGGCACCAGGACACCCTGAGCCGGAGGTCGATGATCGACTTTGTAGTCGTATCATCTGACCTTCAGCCACGTGTCTCGGACACTCGAGTGAAGAGAGGGGTAGAGCTGTCGACCGATCACCACCTGGTGGTGAGTTGGATCCGCTGGGAGGGGAGGAAGCTGGTCAGACCTGGCAGGCCCAAACGTATCGTCAGGGTCTGCTGGGAACGACTGGCAGAATCCTCTGTCAGCGAGGTCTTCAACTCCCACCTCTGGGAGAGCTTCTCCAAGATCCCGGGGGAGGTTGGAGACATGGAGTCTGAGTGGACCATGTTCTCCACCTCCATTGTCGATGCGGCCGCTCGTAGCTGTGGTCGCAAGGTCTCTGGTGCCTGTCGTGGCGGCAATCCCCGAACCCGGTGGTGGACACCGGAAGTAAGGGATGCCTTCAAGCTGAAGAAGGAGTCCTAATTATCTTTGTTGGTAGGTGGGACCCCAGAGGCAGCTGACAGGTACCAGCAGGCCAAGCGTGCTGCAGCCCGTGCGGTCGCAGAGGCAAAAACACGGGTCTGGGAGGAATTCGGGGAAGCTATGGAGGAGGACTATCGGTCCGCCTCGAAGAGATTCTGGCAAACCGTTCGACACCTCAGGAGGCGGAAGCAGCTCTCCACCAGCACTGTTTACGGTGCAGGTGGGGAGCTGTTGACCCTGACTGGGGATGTTGTCGGGCGGTGGAAGGAGTACTTCGAGGATCTCCTCAATCCCATCGTCACGTCTTCCGAAGAGGATGCAGAGACTGGGGACTCAGAGGCAGACTCGTCCATTACCCAGGCCGAAGTCACTGAGGTGATTAGAAAGCTCCTCGGTGGCAAGGCTCCTGGGGTGGATGAAATCCGTCCTAAGTACCTTAAGTCTCTGGATGTTGTGGGACTGTCTTGGCTGACATGCCTCTGCAACGTCGCGTGGTGATCGGGGACAGTGCCTCTGGATTGGCAGACCGGGGTGGTGGTCCCTCTGTTTAAGAAGGGGGACCGGAGGGTGTGTTCCAACTATAGGGGGATCACACTCCTCAGCCTCCCCGGTAAGGTCTATTCCAGAGTACTGGAGAGGAGAATTCGACCGATGGTCGAACCTCGGATTCAGGAGGAGCAGTGTGGTTTTCGTCCTGGTCGTGGCACACTGGACCAGCTCTACACGCTCCATCAGGTGCTCAAGGGTTCATGGGAGTTTGCCCAACCAGTCCACATGTGTTTTGTGGATCTGGAGAAGGCATTCGACCGTGTCCCTCGGGGCACCCTGTGGGGGGGTGCTCCGGGAGTACGGGTTCGGGGTCCTTTGCTAAGGGCTATTCAGTCCCTGTACGACCGCAGCAGGAGCTTGGTTTGCATTGCCGATAGTAAGTCAAACCTGTTTCCAGTGCACGTTGGCCTCCGCCAGGGCTGCCCTTTGTCACCGGTTCTGTTCATTATTTTTATGGACAGAATTTCTAGGCGCAGCCAGGGTGTAGAAGGGGTCTGGTTTGGGAACCACAGAATCTCGTCTCTGCTGTTTGCGGATGATGTGGTTCTGTTGGCTTCGTCAAATCAGGACCTTCAGCATGCACTGGGGCAGTTTGCAGCTGAGTGTGAAGCGTCCGGGATGAAAATCAGCACCTCCAAATCCGAGGCCATGGTTCTCGACCGGAAAAAGGTGCTTTGCCCTCTTCAGGTCGGTGGAGTGTCCTTGCCTCAAGTGGAGGAGTTTAAGTATCTCGGGGTCTTGTTCACGAGTGAGGGACAGATGGAGCGTGAGATCGATAGATGGATTGGTGCAGCATCTGCAGTGCGGTCGCTGTATCGGACCATCGTGGTGAAGAGAGAGCTGAGTAGGGGGGCAAAGCTCTCGATTTACCGATCGATCTACGTTCCGATCCTCACCTGTGGTCATGAGATTTGGCTTATGACCGAAAGAACGACATCGCGAGTACAAGCGGCCGAGATGAGTTACCTCCGCAGGGTGGCTGGGCACTCCCTTAGAGATAGGGTGAGGAGCTCGGTCACTCAGGAGGAGCTCGGAGTCAAGCCGCTGCTCGTCCACATCGAAAGGAGTCAGTTGAGGTGGCTCGGGCATCTTTTCCGGATGCCCCCTGGACGCCTTGCTGGAGAGGTGTTCTGGGCACGTCCCATTGGGAGGAGGCCCCGGGGAAGACCCAGGACACGCTGGAGGGACTACATCTCTCGGCTGGCTTGGGAATGCCTTGGGGTTCCCCCGGAGGAGCTGGGGATGGTGTGTATGGATCGGGAGGTCTGGGCGACTTTGCTTGAGCTGCTGCCCCCACGACCCGACTCCGGATAAGCAGAAGAAAATGGATGGATGGATGTTTTATTATATTGCACCATGGCTGCTCAACATTTAAGATATTATCTTATAACATACCTTGGCCTTCCTTGATGAGATGTGCTCTGTGTGGTCATCCCAGCAGCTTGCCAGGTTGTTTCTTCTTGTGTTAGTTGTAACAACCGTCCTCTAAGGGACTCATAAATACCTTCAAGAATGCTACATGAAGTTATTTCTGCAATATTTTGTGGTGCTCGATTGCTCATAATATCTAAGAACAGTGCAATTACTGAAATATGATCTTCAAATTGCCGTGATGTACGTTCCAAAGTATTGACATCACCTGGTATCTGATCAGCTCCAGCAAAAAGCCTTCTAATTCACGAAAGTACTCATAAATTTCCTCTGCTGACATCTTTAGGCACGTGTCCTTTCTTGCAATGTCACAGATATGAAAACTGCCAAAAGGCTTATATAGCTTCAGTCAAAATTTCAAATTTGACTCCATTCCATATGCTCAACATTCATTCAATATATTCAGATTTTCATTCAATATATTCAGGTTTTCATTTGATATTCTCAAATTTCATTCAATATATTCAGGTTTTCATTCAATATTCTCAAGTTTTGATTCAATATATTCAGGTTTTCATTTGATATTCTCAAATTTAATTCAATATATTCAGGTTTTCATTCAATATTTGCAAGTTTTCATTCAATATTTTGAGGTTTTGATTCAATATATTCAGGTTTTCATTCAATATTCTCAAGATTTTCATTCAATATATTCAGGGGTGATTCTTTAACTACGGGCACTATTGGCCTTGTAAATGTAATTTCCACCACACCATTGCCTTACAATATAAAGTGCCTTGGGGCAACTGTTTGTTGTGATTTGGCGCTATATACATGTGCTTTGATGTCACTGTTTATCTCCATAGAAACTACCCAAACAATCTTTCATACAAACTGTTTAAAGGGACATTACAGTGTTGTGGTGGAAATTACGGCAATAGTGTGGGACAACTACATTTTGTTTAAAAAAATCACAACAGTTGTATGACATTGAATACCCCAATTATGTTTTGATTATTTTACTGATATTTTATTCTGAGATATTTTAAAACATTAGAAAAAACGTTTCTTTACCATTCATTTTTATCATTGAAGATCAAAAGTCTGGGTGTGGGACAAGCACAAAACGGCAATATTTGCATATAATGATGCTGAAAAAAGGTGAAAAAGTCATCATAGACTACTAGAACAAATTTCTTAACACACTTTCATTGTAAAGATAACTATAAAAGTGTGAAACTTCCCCTTTTTTTCTGTTTTTCATACAATATGATCAAAGGACATAAGTGCCCGTAGTCTAAGAATCACCCATATATGTTTATGTATGTATGTGTATGTATATATATATATATATATATATATATATATATTCAAAAAACATATGGATTTGAATCACATGTGATTGCATCAGCCAAGCTTGATCCTTTGTGCGCATGCGTGAGTTTTTTCACGCCTGACGGTTGCATCATTCGCTGTGAGCAGGCTTTGTGTGAGCAGTGGTCCACCCCTCTCGTCGGATTTTTATTGCGAATAAAATGTCTGAACGATTTGGAGCTTTGCTGCATCAATTTTTTCCAGAAACTGAGAGACCTCCAGGTGGACACCATTCGGAAAATTCAGATGGCTTTCAGGGACGATTTTATGGGGATTACACAGATTAAGCAGTGCTCCAGCTGGTTTGAAGACCGCCTACAGCTGCTGAGAGCGCGCCGCCCTCCGAGCGCCGATCGACAGGCTGAATCAACCAGATCGTGAAGGCTTTGAGATCCGGAACGTCATCTGACTTACACAAAAATGGCAGAAGACGTGAACATCAGTACTTTTTCAGCACATTCCAGTTACAGGAGTTTTTTTCATGGAAAGAGAAGCGGAGGGATGCACCACGGAGCCGTTCATGGCGTGGGACAAAACCACCTCCGTGTTGGTCTCACAGGATGGCTTTCGGTGGCTTTTCAGTCGTGTGACTATCCAAGAAATTGTGGATGAGCCTGGACATGCCAGAACATGTCCTGTGAGGCTTCATCACGGCATTGCTTTGTGCCATGCGGCACTGCTGCAACGCGCAGAATTCCTCCGCACGTATGTCTCAATGTGCTGAAAAAGTGCTGATGTCCATGTCTTCCCCAATTCCTGTGCTAGTCAGACGACGTCACGGATCAACACAGTGTCCAGTTTGGAAATGAATGGCACATACCACTGTTACAGGAGTTTTTGTCATGGAAAGAGGAGCGGAGGAATTCCGTGCGTCGTGGCAGCGCCGCATGGCGCAAAGCAACGCCGTGATGAAAAAACTCACGCATGCGCACGAAGGTTCAAGCTTGGCTGATGCAATCACACGTGATTCAAATCCATATGGTTTTTGAAAAAAATAAAAAGATCCAACACTTTTCTAACACACCTCGTATGTATGTATGTATATATATATATATATATGTGTGTGTATGTATGTGTGTGTGTATGTATGTATATATATATATATGTATGTGTGTTTGTGTGTGTGTATATACACTCAACAAAAATATAAACGCAACACTTTTGGTTTTGCTCCCATTTCGTATGAGATGAACTCAAAGATCTAAAACTTTTTCCACATACACAATATCACATTTCCCTCAAATATTGTTCACAAACCAGTCTAAATCTGTGATAGTGAGCACTTCTCCTTTGCTGAGATAATCCATCCCACCTCACAGGTGTGCCATACCAAGATGCTGATTAGACACCATGATTAGTGCACAGGTGTGCCTTAGACTGCCCACAATAAAAGGCCACTCTGAAAGGTGCAGTTTTGTTTTATTGGGGGGGGGGGGGGGGGGAGATACCAGTCAGTATCTGGTGTGACCACCATTTGCCTCATGCAGTGCAACACATCTCCTTCGCATAGAGTTGATCAGGTTGTCAATTGTGGCCTGTGGAATGTTGGTCCACTCCTCTTCAATGGCTGTGCAAAGTTGCTGGATATTGGCAGGAACTGGTACACGCTGTCGTATACACCGGTCCAGAGCATCCCAAACATGCTCAATGGATGACATGTCCGGTGAGTATGCCGGCCATGCAAGAACTGGGACATTTTCGGCTTCTAAGAATTGTGTACAGATCCTTGCAACATGGGGCCGTGCATTATCCTGCTGCAACATGAGGTGATGTTCTTGGATGTATGGCACAACAATGGGCCTCAGGATCTCGTCACGGTATCTCTGTGCATTCAAAATGCCATCAATAAAATGCACCTGTGTTCTTCATCCATAACAGACGCCTGCCCATACCATAACCCCACCGCCACCATGGGCCACTCGATCCACAACATTGACATCAGAAAACCGCTCACCCACACGACACCACACGCTGTCTGCCATCTGCCCTGGACAGTGTGAACAGGGATTCATCCGTGAAGAGAACACCTCTCCAACGTGCCAAACGCCAGCGAATGTGAGCATTTGCCCACTCAAGTCGGTTACGACGACGAACTGGAGTCAGGTCGAGACCCCGATGAGGACGACGAGCATGCAGATGAGCTTCCCTGAGACGGTTTCTGACAGTTTGTGCAGAAATTCTTTGGTTATGCAAACCAATTGTTTCAGCAGCTGTCCGAGTGGCTGGTCTCAGACAATCTTGGAGGTGAACATGCTGGATGTGGAGGTCCTGGGCTGGTGTGGTTACACGTGGTCTGCGGTTGTGAGGCTGGTTGGATGTACTGCCAAATTCTCTGAAACGCCTTTGGAGACGGCTTATGGTAGAGAAATGAACATTCAATACACGAGCAACAGCTCTGGTTGACATTCCTGCTGTCAGCATGCCAATTGCACACTCCCTCAAATCTTGCGACATCTGTGGCATTGTGCTGTGTGATAAAACTGCACCTTTCAGAGTGGCCTTTTATTGTGGGCAGTCTAAGGCACACCTGTGCACTAATCATGGTGTCTAATCAGCATCTTGATATGGCACACCTGTGAGGTGGGATGGATTATCTTAGCAAAGGAGACGTGCTCACTATTAGTCAGGTTCCTTATGTATTTTCGCTGGATTTTTTTGGAGAGTTGGAAAACTATATATTTTTGAAAAGTAGATTGTATAAGCAATCAGAAAACCAATGTTTCCATTTGCACAGGTGTCTGCATGGTGGCCATCTTGGATTTTTCAAAATGGCATCCGAAAAACCTAAATTTTGTGATTTCTCAGCTTCTGAATAAGCTAGGACTTTGATTTCTACACCTAAATCTACATTTTCAGGGGCAAGGAATCCAATGGCACCAAAATAAATTGGCTAGGTCTTATCAAAATGGATTTTAATACAGAATTTTTCTTTTATTGATTGTTTTACAGACATGCGCATATGGTTTCAGTGTAATGGAATGTTAACTTGAATTCTTGTATGTCTTTTGACAGTCTGTACACATCATCGTCGTCATCATCATCGTCACTTTCGTACGTGATGTCTTGAGAGTGGCTGCCACACTGACAGAGATCTGTACAGGCTAAGTTCTTTGTTCTGCAAGAGCACCTAGCAGAGGAACAGTCTGATTTGCACTGACATCTCACCATCTCGACAATGGCTTTCGGAGCGGGAAGGACCTCTGTGGTGGTAGGTTTTAGCTGACCATCTGAGTCTTTGAAGTACCCATTTTCCAGGGGATCCAACTGTGGATTCTGCTGAGCGATGGCTGCCTGTCCCCACACCCGTGTTTGGATATGGACTCTCAAGATGTGCTGTTTCAGAGCTCCGAATGTTGGAGGGAGCTTGTCACCTTCTGCCATGTGCTTGCAGAAGAGATGCCAACGTAGGTCAGGGATTGTCTTGATGCTGATGCCCTTGGGTGTGTAGGCTGCACATACAAAGGTAGCCAGTGTTGAAAGCATTCCCTCTGTCACTTCTGCTTCATTCAGAAGCATCTGCAGAGCATTGATGACATCCTCATCAGCTTCGAGGTACACCTGGAACCATGTTGCCTTGCCTATGCGAGAGAACCTCCAAATGTTGTCAGCCCCTGTGAAAGCATGGAAGGCAGGCAAAGCCTTTGCTCTTTCTGGACCTAGAGCTCTCCACAGTGGTTCAATTTGCGCAACACCAGATTCCATAGAAATGGAAGTGTTCTTCAGCAGGACATCACAGTTTGCTGTGACCAGCACCAGGACATCTGTGTCTCGTGAGAAGAACACCAGCTGTGCATCAGGTGGGTTTCACTGTGATGCCAGCACTGCCTGGTGGATCAGCAGTGTGTCTGCTTCTTCGTGGTTGTTGTCCTCAAAGAGCAGGTTTTTGTTGCTTCTAGTGTGCCCAGAAGCAGATGTGATGATCAGCTTGGTGGATCCCATGTTGTACTCTAGGATTTTGGCAGCAAGGAAGCTGGTCAAGTCAGCCTTTGTTTTCTCATGAGAGAGGAACCTGCTCATCAGGATTTGCTTGATGTTGGTGTCATCTCTGACTTGGTACTGGACAAGAGCTTTGCCTCGTCTTCGTTTGTCTCTGGTAGCACTCTTCAGAGAGTCTTCTAGGTAGGTGTCAAACACGAGAATGATCTCATCATAATCTCGTGTTAGAGACATCAGGCGGTCATTGAAATAGCCACTCAGATCCTTGACTGTCACTACAGTCACTGGTTTCTTGGTCAGCTTCTGCACAAGTACCATCCCATCCACAAGTGCAATCTTCCGGCTTGGGGGATCAGTAGATGTGGAGTCTGTGATTCCCATGTCCATTGCATCTTGGCTGGTGGCATTCTGAGCTTGAGACTGCTGAGAGTCTTTCTCAGGCATGTCTGTTCTTGCCAGCTTATCCAGGAGATGGATTAACTTCGACTTGTCATGGCATGGCAGGACTGTTCCATCAGGAGCAAAGAGTGCCCTTGGTGTTAGAGTGAATTCATAGTTCCCAATGTCCTCTTTGTGGTTGATGTCTCTGCTTGACCTGGCAAGTACCATCAGCCTCCCATACAGGTCCTTGGTCTCCTTTAGATCTACAGTCTTGTCTTGGAGTTTAACTGTTGTATTCTTGTTCCCAGACAGGAACATCTTGTTGTTCTCCTTCTTCACTGGGGCCCAGACACTGACATCTCCATTGATCCTCTCTGCCACATAGTCTTCATACAGCTTATGGCCAGTGACATCAGCATTCAAGATCTGCGGTACATACTCATCTGGAATGTAGGCATGGGTGATGATGTTGTACAGCTTGTCACCATCAGCTGTAAAGGGGTTTCCATGACTGACTATGGCTGCCTTGATTTTGTCTACTTGTAAATACTATAAATCACCAGTTCAAATAAATTAGTGTGGTAACAAAATGTCTGAGAACATTAAAACTACCACCATTAGATTCAGTGACCTTGAAAATGTAGGTTTAGCAGTTAAAAATCAATGTTCTAGCTTATTCAGAAGCTGAGAAATCACAAAATTTAGGTTTTTCGGACACCATTTTGAAAAATCCAAGATGGCCACCATGCAGACACCTGTGCAAATGGAAACATTGGTTTTCTGATTGCTTATACAATCTACTTTTCAAAAATATGTAGTTTTCCAACTCTCCAAAAAAATCCAGCGAAAGTTAAAATCCAAACATTATGAACCTGACTATATCACAGATTTAGACTGGTTTGTGAACAATATTTGAGGGAAATGGTGATATTGTGTATGTGGAAAAAGTTTTAGATCTTTGAGTTCATCTCATACAAAATGGGAGCAAAACCAAAAGTGTTGCGTTTATATTTTTGTTGAGTGTATATATACATATATATATATATATATATATATATATATATATATATATATATACATATATACACACGAGGTCTGTCAAAGTATAGGTCCTTTTTATTTTTTTCAAAAACTATATGGATTTCATTCATATGTTTTTACGTCAGACATGCTTGAACCCTCGTGCGCATGCGTGAGTTTTTCCACACCTGTCGGTGACGTCATTCGCCTGTGAGCACTCCTTGTGGGAGGAGTCATCCAGCCCCTCGTTGGAATTCCTTTGTCTGAGAAGTTGCTGAGAGACTGGCGCTTTGTTTGATCAAAATTTTTCTAAACCTGTGAGGCACATCGAAGTGGACACGGTTCAAAAAATTAAGCTGGTTTTCTGTGAAAATTTTAACGGCTGATGAGAGATTTTGAGGCGATACTGTCGCTTTAAGGACTTCCCACACAGTGGGACGTCGCGCAGCGCTCCCAGGCGCTGTCGTCAGCCTGTTTCAAGCTGAAAACCTCCACATTTTAGGCTCTATTGATCCAGGACGTCGTGAGAGAACAGAGAAGTTTCAGAAGAAGTCGGTTTCAGCATTTTATCCGGATATTCCACTGTTAAAGGAGATTTTTTTTAATGAAAGACGTGCGGACGGATTGCAGCGTCGGCTCGCAGCCGCCGCGACGCTCCGCCACAGGAAAAACACCTCTGTTGGAAGCCTTAAGGACAAGTTGGAACATGCCCAACTGTTAAACAATTTCTCAGATACTCACTCCACTGAAAGCCATCAAAAGCCGCCTGGATTTTAAAAAATGGTTATCAACATGGAGGTGTTTTTCCTGTGCCGCCGCACCGCGACGGCTGCGTCCCGAAGCATGTCTGACGTAAAAACATATGAATGAAATCCATATAGTTTTTGAAAAAAATAAAAAGGACCTATACTTTGACAGCCCTCGTATACGAGGTCTATTAGAAAAGTATCCGACCTTATTATTTTTTCAAAAACCATATGGATTTGAATCACGTGTGATTACATCAGACATGCTTGAACCCTCGTGGGCATGCAACAGTTTTTTCACACCTGTCGGTTACGTCATTCGCCTGTGGGCAGTCTTTGAGTGAGGAGTTGCCCACCCTCTCGTCGTTTTTTTCATTGTTTAGGAATGGCTCAGAGACTGCTGCTTTGTTTGATGAAAATTTTTTCAAAACTGTAAGGCACAATTGAGTGGACACCATTCGATAAATTCAGCTGGTTTTCGGTAAAAATTTTAACGGCTGATGAGAGATTTTGGTCTGTTAGTGTCGCCGTAAGGACGGCCCACGGCGCCTGACGGTGATCTGCGCTTCGAGGCGGCAGCGTCTCGCTGTTTCAAGTTGAAAACTTCCACATTTCAGGCTCTGTTGATCCAGGAAGTCGTCAGAGAACAGAGAACTTTCAGAAGAAGTCGGCATGAGGAGTTTATTCGGACATTCCATTGTTAACGGACATTTTGTAATGAAAGAACGTGCGGGCAGAGTCGCATGTCGGGCCGGACCCAACTGCGGGGGGTCGCGACAGGAAAAACACCTCCGTTGGAAACCTTAACGGGCAAGTTGGAACATGCCCAAGCTGTTAAACAATTTCTCAGTTACTCACTTGTTGAAAGCCATCAAAAGCCGCCTGAATTTTACAAATGGTTTTCAACACGGAGGTGTTTTTCCTGTCGCGGCGCACACAGATTTGCAGAGTCGTCACGGAAACGACTCGGCGAATTTGCGTGCACGTCTTTCATTACAAAATATCCTTAAACAGTGGAATGCTTTTCTTTCCATGAAAAAAACTCCTGTAACAGTGGAATGTGCCGAAAAAGTGCTGATTTCCACGTCTCCTGCCTTTTTGTGAAAGTCAGACGAGGTCCCGGATCAACAACGCCTTCATATTGGAAATGATCTGGTTGTTTGAGCCTGTCGACACAGCCCAGAGTCTATGCAGCACGCTCTGGACACCATCTCAGCTCTATACCAATCCTTTGGTCTTCAGGTTAACACCAAAAAAACTGAGGTTATGGCTCAACTTTGCACTGAATCTCCCTCACCTGCTAGCTTTCATATCAATGGAAGTCCACTCAGCATTGTTCCAGATTTCAATTACCTAGGCTCCACAGTTTCTGCTGACACTTGTCTTGACAATGAAATACATAATCGGATTAATAAAGCCTCATCTGTTTTTGGCTGCCTCCGGAAAAGTGTGTTTGGAAACAAAAATCTGAAAATCAGCACCAAAGTTGCCTTCTACAATGCAGTCTATGTCTCCACCTTGCTGTATGGGGCAGAAACATGGACCCCATACAGATGCCATATAAAAAGCCTGGAGATGTTTCACATCAGATGTCTACAAAAAATACTCAATCTGACCTGGGAAGACCGGATCCCCCACACTGACATCCTGAGTACGACTGGCACCATCAGCATGGAGGCAGCTTTGGCCAACAGACATCTTTTTGTGTCCAACTTAAGCTCACATTGTGGCCAGTCCACTATGCCAAACCCATAGGTCACCACTGGTACTGCAAACTGGTTTATGGCTGTGATCTTGTTTTTTGGTGTCAGCTGTGTTTTGCAGATCTTTTTTAAGTGGTTTAGGTATTCTTGTGTTGTTTTTGTTCTCATTTTCTTGTGCTCAATTGTATTACTTTGTTCAATTCCCAAGTATTTGTATGTGGAGTCTACAGCCAGATCTTCAATGTAGCTCCCTTCATCCAATTGTATGTTTTCGGTTTTTGTCTTTTTATCTTTTGTCATTGTGCATTTTGAGCATTTATCCAGTCCAAATTCCATACCAATGTCTTTTGAGAACAGTTTCCACGAGCTGACTGAGTCCCTTTTTTGTGTTGGCATAGAGTTTCAAATCGTCCATGAACAGCAGATGGTTCACAAGTTTTTTTTTTTTTTTTTTTTCTGTTTCTGCTTAAGTCATATCCGATGTCTTGCTCCTTCAGGGTTTTGCTGAGCAGGTCCATGATTAAGCAGAATAAGAGCGGTGAAAGGCTGTCTCCCTGAATTATCCCTCTCTGAACTCGTACGTCTGGGATTGTTATTTGTCCCTCTGTGTGATTGAGGGTGATGGTGGTGTTCCACTTGTTCATTTGTGCTCTCAGGAAAGATCTTATTTCCTCATTGATGTTGTAGAGTTCTAAACACCTCATGATCCAGGAGTGTGGTACACTGTCAAATGCCTTTTTGTAATCAATCCAAGCCATGCTGACATTCCTGCTCCTTTTTTTTGCAATCCTCCAGGATAGTTTTGTCTGTCAGTAACTGGTCTTTAGCTCCTAATCTTCTTTTAGAACATCCTTTCTGTTCATTTTCCAGGTAGCCACCAGTGTCAAGATGTTCATAAATGGCATCAGTTATGATTCCTGTCAGCCATTTGTACGTTGTTGTTAGGCAGCAGATGGGTCTGTACTTGTTGGGAAGCTGTGTTTCTTTGGTCTTTGGAATTAGGCTTGTGTTCCCAGTCGTTAGCCAGTCTGGTGTGTCTTCTTCTCCGTTCAATATTTTTGTGAAAGCCACAGCATAATGTTGGTGTAATGCTGTCAGTCTTTTCAGCCAAAAATGTGGGATTTTGTCGATGCCAGGTGCCTTGAAGTTACTGTATTCACTCATTTTTTTTTCTGATCTCCTCTTCATTGATTACAATTGCTGGCATTTGTTGTTTGTCTTTGTTTTTCTGTTTTATTTTTTCAATCCATTCAGCCTCTTGATGTTGTTTTGGGTCTTCAAAGAGTGGTCTCCAGTATTTTTCAATTTCCTCTCTCTCAGGTGGCTGTTGTACTTCTATTGTGTCGTTTACCAGTTTTCTGTACACTAGTCTGGGATTTTTTGCAAATAGTTTATCTGTTTTGCTTGTATTTTCTTGTCTTTGTTCCTAATTTGTGCTGTGAAAGCTTTTACTAAGGCTTGATGTTCAGCCAGCCTCCCACCTAGCTGTTTGTCTTCAACACTGTATTTTCTTTTAATGCGATTTACTTTTTTAAGAAGATTCTTTTTGTGGTTTTTGTTTCCCAAAAATGTGGTCATTTGGGAGATCTCTGCTCTTAGGCGGCTGATTTTTTGTTGTAATTTCTTCTTCCATCGTGGCATGGTATTCTTTTTCTTATTTGTGGTTCCGTTTCTCTCCAAATCTTGTGGGGCTAATTTACTTTGTATGTACCATGCCGCTGCATAATTTACAGAGTTTTTTTGGGAGGCAGTGAATGGTTCATTTTTTCTGTGTTATGTTTCGGACGCGGTCGGAGCACGGACCCAGCGTTTGAAAGGACCCAGCGTAAAATAAGCAGAGCATGGTTCAAAAGGTAACAGAATTTAATAAACATAACAGTGGGTGAAGTGCTAAACAACTAAAAAGTCTGCGGTCTGGTGAGGTGGAAACACGGCGCGCTCTCAACAGCGCAAATGGTCCGGAGACACAGCAGTTCGGACCCAGGGACCCCGCCGACAGCCCCCAGGTGGCCGCGACAAACCAAGTCTGTGATGAAAGAAAACATGGAGGTGAGTCCAACTCCACACAGAGAGACACAACTCAAAGGTGCACGCAATCAGCAAACACTTCC